>NW_024870559.1:774545-782784 GCF_013358625.1 Macadamia integrifolia | reverse complement strand
AAAAAGAAAGAAAAAGAGTAGCAAGAAGAGAGAGTTGACGAAGAAGAAGAACGAAAAGGAGCAGAGAAGAGAAGAAGAAGTAGAAGCAGAAGGGAAGAAAAGAGAGAAGCTGAAAAAAAAAAAAAAAAAGAAAAAAAAAAAACCCGCCTCCTCTTTCTTTGTCCGACCGCTAAAAACAAAAAAAAGAAGTCGACGAAGGAGAAGGAAAGTCGAGAAGAGAGAGAGATAGAAGCTAGAAGAAAAGAAGAAGAAGAAGAAGAAGAAGTAGAAGCAGAGAGAAGACGAAGAGGCATACCTGGTTTTCCGACCGACTTCTGGGAGTATCGTCACTCCACAGCGCTGGTTCCTTCATACATACTTACTGGTTTCCATCAGTGTCCCACTTTTGGTCGGTAATCCAAAACCCCACCCCATTTTTTTTTTATTTCTCTTTCCACTTCCTTTTTTTTCCCCATTACCCTTCTTTTATCTATTAATTCCTTCTATCCCTCATTTTTTTCTTATTTACATGTAGCTCCCTGCCCACACTTGATGTCCTTTGTGGTTTACTTGAATCTCAAGTAATTGCAATTCTGCCCTTCCAAAAAAAAAAAAAAAATTATTTACTATTCTACCATATATTCTTGAGTGCTATTTTGTTAATCATCACCATGGTAGCCAATAGTGAAGTTGTTCAACAGCTGAATTCTTATTAAGGAGAAACTGATACAAAATTTGATGCTCTCACTAACATGGTCATGTTCCTAAAATCAATGGTGGAATCCATGCAAGTTTCTATTGATCGTTTGGTGGTAGCAGATAAAGGAAAGAGTCCTATTCAATCTGGGGATTCTTCCAACTCCACTCCATAGGATCCGCTACTAACACTACCACCACCACCACCACCACATCATACACCACCACCACCACCTCCACCACCATATGGGACTGGTAGACATGATGATGGAGCAGAAAGAGCAGCAAAATTGGATGTCCTTGATTTTTATGGAGACAATAATCCAGAGTTGTACCTTGACTGGATTCACAGTTTAGATACATTCTTCAGATGGTACGGGTTGACCAAGGCTCGAAAGATCCTATTTGCCAATGATTAAAGTATCGGTATCGTTCGCCGTATCGGTCGGTTAAAATTAAGATACGTATCGGAGGGTATCGTATCGTATCGGAGATATGCTAAGATACGCTAAAGATACGCACATAAATGGATAGGAAACACTTTTTTATACACTTTTGCATAAAAAAAATAGTTAAAAAAAGTTATATATAACATGTATTATGCATAAACAATAAATTGAGAGTATCGCACTAAGAATCCAATGTTTGTAGTTGTCCCAAAAATGTAAAATCCTTGTTCCCAACCTTGATTTTCACTTTAGTTAGAGAGAAAAATGGTTGGTAGCAACTTTGGAACAAAAACACTTCAAAAAATTATGTTTTTCTAAAAAATTACCCATTTTGGCCATTTTATGACCGTATCTGTATGTATCGGTGTGTATCGGTCGATACATACCGATACATACCGATACATATCGATACGTACCGATACATACCGAAACGTACATTTCACTTCAATTTTGAAATTTTCATAGAGTATCGGTACGTATCGGTACGTATCGGTGGTGTATCGTGTGTATCGTAAGATACGTATCGATACAAAAGGGTTTTAAAATTTTCATGTATCGTATCGGTCAGTACCGTATCGGTAAGGGCCGATATGTATCCGTATCGTATACGGACCGGTACTTTAAACCATGCTATTTGCAGAGGCCAAACTGAAAGGCAAGGCCCGAGTCTGGTGGATCAAGCAACAACAACAGAACCGAACCCGAGGCATTGGTTTGGTCACTACTTTGGCTGAAATGTATGAAGTCATGAATCGGCGATTCTTGCCTTTTGATTACAAGCAACGCATGCATCTCAGGTTTGCACAGTTGAAACAAGAGAGTTTGACCGTTGAAGAGTATGTTGCTAGATTTTATTATTTGGCCACTCGTTCTGACTTTGAGTGGGATGAAGAAGTATTAGCGGCCCAATTTCGCAATGGTTTGCACCCTCAACTTAGTGCTTCCCTTGCATATAGTCGATTGCCTACCATGGAAGACGCCGTACAAGTAGCATATCAGGTTGAGGAAAGTCTAAAACGCCCATACAACTGGAGAAATTTTGCAGATACTTTTTCTTGAGGTACTAGTTCCGTTTGGCAACAGTCTCCTACCCAAGAGAGGTCATCTAGCAAACCATAGGCTAATGCTACATCTATGGCCTCTTCACGACCTAGTTGGCCGTATTCTCCTCCTCGACATGTCTCTGAAATGTCATCTTCACGGCCTACTCACCCATACTCACCCCCTCGGCGTGGTTCAGATAAACCTTCTGATTCTTCAAAATTTACAGTTCGGTGCTACTCATGCCATGGATTTGGACATATCATTGCTCAATGTCCCAGCCGTTTGGTTGTTTTTATTGATAAGGATTCTCCTATACCATATATTCCCGAAGAGCAACTTGGTTCTGACACAGTTGATTTAAGAGAAGAGTGTGCAACAGGTGAAGTCAATGACACTCTCAGTGACGAAGACCAACATCCTTTTTATGTCATTCGTCATGTGTTGACCACTCAGAAGGCCACTGAAAATGAAGATTGACGCCACAGTAGTATTTTTTAGACTCGTGTGAAGTGCAATGATCAGTTGCTAACCTTGGTCATTGATGGAGGCAGTTGCCCTAATGTTGTCTCTGAAGACGCTGTTTGTAAGCTGGGATTGAATATAGAACCACATCCTAATTCTTACAAGGTTGCTTGGGTGAACAACACTAATCTCAAAATCACAGATAAGTGCTTGGTCACATATTCTATTAGTGGATTTAAGGATACAGTCCAATGTGATGTCCTCCCTCTGAAGGTGTGCCATATCCTTCTTGGTCGACCTTGGTTGTTTGATAAGAAAGTACAACATTGTGGCTATGCCAATACCTATGCCTTCAAGCATGCCCACAAGACTATGAAGTTTCATCCTGCCAAAGATCTCCCTGAAATTAAGCTCAAGAAGATGGTGGGATCGTTCCTCATTCAGCGTATTCCTTCAGACGGTCTCCTCGGTCCTTTCCCTAACTCGACGGAGTCGAGTTCTTTTCAGAGGAGGAGAGTTGATGCAGATACGGCTGCCCTTTCTTGGTTGGACCAGCATGACCGGCTTTGGAAGCCAAGAGCCAAGAAGAACCGGTCCAGCCCAGGGTTTTGGTCCAACAAGGGTTGGAAATAAAATTAGTAGTTTACTTAGTATTTTATTTCATGCTTTTATTTTCCAGACTTGAACGTGGGAGTTGGATTTACTTCCTTGCTTTGGTTTCTTTTTTATAGTTGTTTCCTAGTTTAGGCTAGTTTACATTTCAGTTAAGTTTCTAATTTCATGTTCCTATTTTCCTATATATTGGTTGTAATCAATTGAAGATTCAAAGAGAGTGATTTTGATTGTTGAATGAATGTGTTAAGTGTGATTCTCCTTTTTCCCCCTCTCTACTCTGATTTCCCCTCTCTTCCCTAAGTTTCTCCATCACTAATTTATAAGCCGATGCATTATCTGACACAACTTGCACAACATAGTCCTCACCAATTTCTTGAACTTTGTTGTCAATCAATTCAAACTTCTCTGCAGTTTGAGATATACTAGATGCATCAACAGATTCCATAAAATAAGTCCCCTTTGGACAGTTAACGAGGAAATTAATTAAATGCCTTCCTCTTTTATCCGTCCACCCATCAGTCATTAGAGTGCACCCATATTGCTTCCAATACTCTTCATATTTATTCTTCATCTCTGCATTTCTATCCTTTGCTGCCTTTAACAATGGCACTCTCACTTCATGATAACTTGGGGGCTTATATCCTGACCCGTACTGTGCAATAGATTCCACCATCACCTCAAACCTCCTTGACTTAAGAGCATTGAATGGAATACCACACTGATAAACCCAGTCAGCAATGTGATTATCAACTCTTTTTTTTTCTTCCACTGATCTAAACCGGTTCTCTATAGTAGTCTGAGTACTACCTTTAAGATGCCTCTCAGCAACCACTTGCTCAGGAGTCCGTCTAACATTATGATCCATGGGGCCCCTTACTTGTGGCTAACTGACTACTTTCTTTTTCTTAGCAGATGTCCCAGAGTTAGGAATAAGTCTAGAGGTTGTAGAAGAAGGAGTCCTACTAGACTGTCTTTGACCTTCAACTTTTATATCAGCACCAGCACCAGCACCAGCACCAGCACCAGCACCAACATCAACATCATCATCATCCAAAATGTCTTGCATCCTTTTCTTCTTATTGCGCATAAGAGATGCATTCATCTCTGTAGCAATCGCTACAGTTATCTTGGTACACTTAGCAACATCTCCATATCCACCCACCAAATGTTGCTTTAACCTTTTAATTTCACACTTGAGATTTTTTCCACAAAGAGTGCATTTAACAAGGTTCTTGTCTGAAAGGTCAGGCCAATACCAATACTTCCACCCAGGGTCATTTGATTTGGCCTTCCTGGTTGGGTCTTTGGTGTTGGTGTATGATGTCTTGTATTCCGTCGCAGTTTAATCCAGGGAGTACTGGTGCAGCACCTAGACAGGCAGGACGGGGGTCCCGTTAGCCGGTTAGCGGGCCGTGGGGATTGCAAGGGGGCAGGAGGCCCCCCTGCATAGCAGGGGGTGTAGGGGGGCGCAGCCCCCGCCCGAATTTTTTATTTGAGGGCAATTGTAGTTTAATCCGGATTAGGGTGGCAATTGTAGTTTAATCCGGATTAGGGTTTTTCTCGCTATATATTTGTAGCAAGGGTTTCTTTCTCTGTAATGCAAGCAATACTGAGAGGTGTGAGGACGAGCGCTGTAACCCTATTCTCCATTGATAGTGAAGCAGGATCTCATCCCACTGGGGACGTAGGCAACCTTGCCGAACCTCGTAAAATCCGTGTGCATTGTTTGTTTTGTTATCTTCTGCATCGTTTTAGGGTTGCGTTTCTACAAATTGGTATCAGAGCTCTAGGTTTCCGTTTTCTAGGGTTTACTATCACGATGGCAGGGAAGGGATCGAATGTCAAGTATGACATCGAGAGGTTTAATGGGAAGAATAATTTCACCCTCTGGCGTCAAAGGATGAAGGATCTTCTGATACAGCAGGGTTTGGCGAAAATGTTGTTAGGGAAGTCGAATAAACCTGCAAAAATTACTGACGAAGATTGGGAAGAGATGGAGAAAAAGACGGTAAGTGCTATTCGATTAAATCTTTCTGATGATGCCCTACAATATGTTGTGGGTATCGAATCTGCACCGCAATTATGGGCGAAACTTGAAAGCATCTACATGACGAAGTCCTTAACGAACAAGTTGTTCGTGAAGAAGCAATTGTATTCTCTACAGATGGAGGAAGGTACGGATCTATTAGAGCATCTTAACATGTTCAATCAGATCGTAAGTAAACTTGCAAACCTGGAGGTTAAGATCGAGGACGAAGACAAGGCATTACTATTGC
This sequence comes from Macadamia integrifolia, assembly GCF_013358625.1. Classification (NCBI taxonomy): domain Eukaryota; kingdom Viridiplantae; phylum Streptophyta; class Magnoliopsida; order Proteales; family Proteaceae; genus Macadamia; species Macadamia integrifolia. The sequence goes on along the minus strand of NW_024870559.1, from coordinate 777,263 downwards.
TGTCGTCGCTCCCAGAATCATATGATCACCTAGTAACGACTCTCTTGTACGGGAAGGAGACCCTTGAGATGGATGAAGTCGCAGCTGCCCTCATGTCCAATGATACAAGGAAGAAGGCCAGTAGTACAAAATCTCAAGGAGAAGGTTTTTTCGGAGGTGACAAGGAGCAGGAAAGAGGGAGATCAAATCAGAAGGGATCTGGGAAGAGTCGATCGAAATTAAAAGGGGCAAAGACAAAGGTCTCTTGTTACTATTGCAAGAAGGAAGGTCATCTGAAGAGAGAGTGCTTGAAGAGGAAGGCGGACTTAAAGAAGAAAGGTGTAGATAAGGCATCTGAGGAAGCTAGCGTGGCTGACAGTTCAGATGGAGATGATGGAGATGTACTCTCTATATCATCAGGTAAGAATCAACCTTCTGATTCTTGGATTTTAGATTCTGGATGTTCATATCACATGTGTCCACATAAGGATTGGTTTGATATATATCAACCATATAATGGTGGGTCTGTCCTAATGGGGAATGATGCCGTATGCAAGACCATTGGAATAGGGACTATCAAAATCAAGATGTTTGATGGGATAGTAAGAACCTTAGCAGATGTGAGACATGTACCAGAATTAAGGAAAAACTTAATATCTTTGGGGGCACTTGACTCAAATGGTTGCAAGTACATAGCAGAAGGTGGAGTTCTCAAAGTTATTAAGGGTGTAATGGTTGTCATGAAGGGACAGCTAGCAGGAAACCTATACAGACTCATAGGGAGCACAGTTATAGGTGGAGCATCTGTGACTGCAGATGCAGTATTTGATACAGATGATACCTATCTGTGGCATATGCGGTTAGGGCATATGGGAGAAAGAGGATTGATGGAGCTTCATAAAAGGAAAATGTTGAAGGGAGTAAAAACTTGTAAATTGAACTTCTGCAAGTATTGTGTGTTCGGAAAACAGTGCAAGGTTAGCTTCAAAACTGCAAAACATAAGAGTAAAGGGGTGCTTGATTATGTACACAGCGATGTATGGGGTCCTTCAACAACAAAATCTAAAGGTGGGGCAGAATACTTCGTGACCTTTGTTGATGATTACTCAAGGAAAGTCTGGATCTACTTCATGAAGCATAAAAGTGAGGTGTTCACTAAATTTAAGGAATGGAAGGCTGAGGTAGAAAGGAAGACAGGAAAGAAAATTAAATACTTGAGAACAGACAATGGAGGAGAGTACACATACAAGCCGTTTCTAGAATTGTGCAAAGCTGAAGGGATTATACGTCACTTCACAGTTCCAAAGACACCACAACAAAATGGTGTAGCTGAAAGGATGAACAGAACACTTCTAGAAAGAGCTCGGAGTATGAGGCTGAATGCAGGGTTGAGCAAGAGATTTTGGGCAGAAGCAGTGAACATGGCATGTTTCCTCATCAATAGGTCTCCATCAAAAGCGATTGATTGTAAAATTCCTGAAGAGGTATGGACAGGAAAACCAGTAGATTATTTTATTCTAAAAATATTCGGTTGTCCAGCCTATGCGCATGTTGAGAGTGAGCAGCGTTCCAAGTTAGACTCAAAGTCTAAGCAATGTATCTTTCTTGGTTTTAAGAAAGGTGTAAAGGGATTCAAATTGTGGGATCCAAGTTCACAGAAAGTTGTGGTTAGCAGAGATGTTGTGTTTGATGAGTCTCATATAGTGAAGTCAAATTACAATTCACAAGCAGTTGATGAAAATAAAGAAGGTTCTACTGTGTAGGTGGAGTTAGGTGAGTTAGAAACAACAAGAGAGAATGAGTCATCAAGTGACTTACTAGGACAACAGGAAGCAGTAGAAGTTCCCTATACTGTGGCAAAGGGTAAAGGGAAGCGTACTCACAAAACACCTATGAGATACGGGTTTGAGGACATGGTTGCCTATGCCCTCACTGTAGGTACAGGTGATCCATCTTCCTACCATGATGCTATGAGTGATGCACAACATGATAAATGGATGATAGCTATGATGGAGGAAATGGAATCTCTACAGAAGAACAAGACTTGGGAGATTGTGGAAAAACCCAAGGGAAGAAAAATCATTGGGTGTAAATGGATCTTTCGTAAGAAAGAGGCAGCATCTGAGAAGGAGCGTGAAAGGTATAAGGCCAGACTTGTAGCTAAGGGCTATGCACAGAAGGAGGGGATAGACTACAATGAAATATTTTCTCCAGTGGTGAAACACACTTCGATCAGGGTACTACTTGCTTTGGTGGCCATGTATGATTTAGAGCTTGAACAACTTGATGTGAAAACTGCATTTCTTCATGGTGACTTGGAGGAACAGATTTACATGGAGCAGCCTGAAGGTTTCAAGGTGCAGGGAAAGGAAGACCATGTTTGTCTGCTTAAGAGGTCGCTTTATGGCCTTAAGCAATCTCCTAGGCAGTGGTACAAGCGCTTTGATTCTCACATGATGAAGATTGGCTACACAAGAAGTGAGTATGATAGTTGTGTTTATTCTAAAGTGTCAAGTGATAATTCCATTATTTTGTTGATGTTTTATGTTGATGACATGCTCATTGCTGCAAAGAACAAACATGATATAGTCTTGAAGTCTTTGTTGAGTGCTGAATTTGAGATGAAGGATCTTGGTGCCGCTAAGAAGATCCTTGGCATGGAAATCCTTAGAGATAGAAATGCAGGTAAACTTTGGGTAACTCAGAAGAGGTATATTGAAAAGGTGCTAGAGCGTTTCA